>NC_053168.1:94827750-94844484 GCF_016835505.1 Polypterus senegalus
TATATATGTGAGTAGGTTCCAGTTATGGCCGTTACGCGTAGAATTTCGAAATGAAACCTGCCTAACTTTTGTAAGTAAGCTGTAAGGAATGAGCCTGCCAAATTTCAGCCTTCTACCTACATGGGAAGTTGTAAAATTAGTGATGAGTGAGTGAGTCAGTCAATGAGTCAGTGAGTCAGTCAGTTAGTGAGGGCTTTGCCTTTTATTAGTATAGAAATAAAGTTGTGATTTGGTGATTTGGTAAAACAAATGCTCCTGGCAGTTCAGTTCTTTGGCTCTAATGCTGATGTGTGAAATAGTAAAATCTGAAAAGCTTTAACAGAAATTTCTTTATAATCAAAGTATCAGAATTGACATTTACAGATGCTACTTGCTTGAAAGAAATTGAAAAAAGAAATTTTAAATGTTGTTCTCCCCGTATCTGCGTGGGTTTCCTCCGGGTGCTCCGGTTTCCTCCCACAATCCAAAGACATGCAGGTTAGGTGGATTGGCGATTCTAAATTGGCCCTAGTGTGTGCTTGGTGTGTGGGTGTGTTTGTGTGTGTCCTGCGGTGAATTGGCACCCTGCCCAGGATTGGTTCCTGCCTTGTACCCTGTGTTGGCTGGGATTGGCTCCGGCAGGCCCCCGTGACCCTGTATTCGGATTCAGCGGGTTAGAAAATGGATGGATGGAAATTTTAAATGTTAGGTCACATTCTAAAAATATCAGATTTGTATAGATAGGGTCTTTTTTGTTTGGTTTACCTTCCTTTATATTTTTACTCTTTATTATAATTAGGGCCCATGATTTACCGCAGCCTGTGGAATTTAACGCCACGCCGCGGAATTTAGGGTTTTGCAGCAGTAAAACGCCATGCCACAGAATTAACCTAACTGCCGCGGAAAATACCAAATCTGAATGAAATCTCACCATTTGAGGCATATTGATATTAGTATGATTAGTTTTGATTACTTCTTTAAGTTCTTTCTTTAGCCTATTGCATCATCTCATTACGTCATTAGCCCTTCCGTTGGACGAGTAAACGTTAATTTTTTAAGTCGATTTATAGCATTAGTGATATTTGTAGTAATTATTAAATCAATTTATTGCCTGTGGTAACAATTTGACCTATCGTGTACTTTACAATCAATTAGGCTTATTTAAATTTAGTAAAATTAATCATTGAGTGTGGCCAATAACAATAACAAGCAACGCAATAAAACTAATATTTTATATTAGTGAATATTGGACCGGAACAGCGAGTTAAAGAATTTGGGCCGGATAAATTCTATGCCGAAGGTGGTTTATTGTGGTGCAAGACTTGTAATGAACTGGTTGATCATGTTAGACCCCAGACTATAACTGATCATCTAGGGACAAAAAAGCACACAGAGCGTGCAAATAAACGACAACATGAGGCCATGAACGACCCCACAAGCAGCAAACAACAAAGTACTATTACCGGATGCATTGAACGATCAACTGCTGCCAAAGATACATTAGTGACGAAACTGTTTGAAGTATTTATGGCAGCCAATATACCGCTGGTGAAAGTTGACAACCCTACCATGCGTAGTTTTATGCAGAAGAACCTGAAGGGCGGTGGTGGAATACCACAGGCTAATACACTTAGGGAACTATACATTACAAGAATTTTCAACCAACAACAGGCTAATATAATAGCGAAGCTAGCCGGACAGAAAGTGGTCGTTACTGCTGATGAAACAATGGATGTTGTTGGATGTTATGCTGTGAATGTACTTACTCAACCGCTCAATGCTTTTAAACCAGATGAATGCACAGCAATGTTAGTGAACACAAATTTTTTAACCGAAGTGAACAATGTAAGCATTGCGCAGCTAATTATCTGTACTCTGACTGAGGTTAATATGCACTTCAATGACATTGTAGCATTTGTTATGGATAATGCAGCTTATATGAAAAAATGTTTTCATGACAGTTTGCGAGGAATACTGCCAAATATCACATGTTGGGCCCACATCCTGTCATTAGTTGGAGAAGAGTTTCGTGAAGCACTATGACTTTGTGATTTGCTGGCTGCTTTAGTTAAGGGCATATTCTCCAAAGCCTCAGGACGTGGTGCTAGATATCTTCATCATCTGTGACAAATGAAAGTTGAAAAGGCAGTCATGCCGCCAACTCCAGTCATCACAAGATGGAACTCTTGGCTCGAGGTTGTGCTGTATCATGTTGAGTATCTAGACTATTATATGTTGTTCATTGCTACTGAAATCGAACATAGTGGAGCTACAGTCCAGTTAAAGAAGCTGTCGGCGTTGCTGCAAAGTACTGATAAGCTTAACGAGCTGAGAGCTGAACTTGAATTTGTATCTGTTCACTGGCAGCCAATTATGAACACTCTGACTTCTTTTGAGGCACAGTCAATTCATGGCTGTCGATGTCTACAACAAAGTGCCTGACTTACTGTCTTGCCTGAAATTGTCCAGATTTCCAATTGCAACCATTAGCTGTGAAGATGCAAAGCACAAGAGCCGGCAATAGACTTATTCAGATCTGTGAGAATATTTGATCAATGACAGCTATCACTCTTACTGAAGAATTTTCTTGCCGCAGTAAATCGTGTGCCCTAATTATAATGATGTCACAATCTGCTCCATTTTGTGCATTTGTTTTTTCTGGGAGCCACAATTTTACAATGTGTGGTATAGCGGGTCCAGAGCTCTTGTCAAGGACCACTTTTAAATAAATAAGCACCATGCCTGTGCCTTGTTGAGGGGGGGGTGGTGGTTGTGTGACTGAAGTGGTTCTTGGGGCGGTTCGCGATGTGGGCGGTTCTCACCTAAGTTCACAGGTGAAAAGTCGTCCGCATACGTGATTGTTCCAGGGGCTGCTGATTTGCCACAGCTGCCATGCCCTCTTGATAAATAGAAGCACGAGTTGGCAAGGAAGGAGGGATGAAAAGAAAGAACGGACAGGAGGTTGCTGGAGAAAGGAGAAAGCATGAAGCAGTGGAGAGCAAGCGAGCGAGTGCAGGCTCGCGTTGCAGCTGAACAGTGAGCCTGGGTGTTGGGCCGACACCCGGGGAATAGTAGTAATGGTCACTCCTGCTGAATGATCATAGAACGGGATTGACCGGAAGGTGGGTGACTCCCCGCGTAAGGCAGCAGGAGTCAGACTAGGGGGAGTGTATTCTTCAGCTTGGGCACCCTGGTCGCTGTGGATCCCAAGTCGCTGTCAGGAGCAGCCTACCAGAGCCAGGGATCGGAGAGGTGAACTGAACAGCTGAAGTAGGCAGAGTGAAGGTCAGCTGCAAGTAGGGCGACTCCCCTGTTGAGAAGCCCAGACGGTGGAAGCAGGGGAGCCACCAGGTAAAAAGGCACCGGGCTTGCTGTTGTTTTTAAAAGACTGCTTCCTACAGTATTTTAACCTCGTTGTTTTTAGAAGATTTTTTCTAATGGATTTTAACCTCCACATTTCACAACTGTTTTTAAGAATTATTTATTGGAACTTTGGACACTGCACTTTAATTTGGACACTTTGTTTGTGTTTGATTTTAAATAAAAGCACTTAACACTTTTGCACCATCCCCTTGCTATGTTGTTGCCTCACTGCTTTGCTCATCGGTAGCATTACCGACGATGATGGGTTCAAGGGCTCCCAGACAGAAGATGGGAGCATAAAACCAACCCACATCGTTACACAATGTTGTGTCACTTTGATGCTGTGTGTAACTAGGCACATCATGACAGCCACATTTTGTAAGATCACTTTGTTGTCGTAAAGACATCCAAACTTTGTTTAAAAATAAAAGGAAAAACTAATTCTTCGGCAATTACCTTTATTTACAACAATAGGTAAATATTACTCAAGGGACATTATTTTAAAACTTTGTAGTACTGTTTGTAGTTCTGATCCCCATGCTTCAACAAACAGCTCAAAATGCTGTTCAAAGAAGTCAACCAAACGATCTTTCAAAGATTAAGGGGTATCTAATTAGATTTGGACAGAGGCCACAGAACTAATCCAGGTCTATAAATTTATAAAGGCATTAATAAAGTGAATCCTACAGAACTCATTCAGTTAAAAGTGAATCACATATTTGAAGATAGCAGTGGAAATTAGAGGGAAGCACTGTAAAGACTAAATTCAGGTACCATTTTTTCACACAAATGAGAATTTGGAACAAAGTACCAAATGTGGTTGTGGTAGTTGAAGTGGAAAAATCCTTAACCCTTAGAACAACCTTAAGAATCTTGAAACTTTGCTCTGTTTTTGACTACATGCATACAGTAACATAAAACTTTAAAAATATATGTTTTTAACATTGCAGACATCTTGAAACACATGTGTAATAAACTAAATGTACAACTGACCTGGACAACTTGCAAAAGGGTAATTGTACCTCTTACATGCTGCACAGTTCCTGGTTTTCATTGCTACATTTTCATTTTATTCTTTTACATCAATTCTAGAATGATAGTAAGATATTAATACTTCTATGTTTCAGATTATGGCAATATAGTGATGCCTCCATAAGGGAAGTTGTCTGACAACTACAGAATCCAGGGTTTGTTTGCGAATCTAACCCCATAACTATGTGAAATTCTTCTTTCAGTTATCTCCTACATTTTAGGTTACTAAGATTCTGCATTTACACAGGATTGGTAATGGCAGATATATGTGTATGTGCTCTGTGAATGGCTGTTTTCAAATTAGAGATACATTTCTTATTTACTCCTCGTGCTGTCAGCTTCTTGTAATCACATGTCAGATACAAGTCAATAAATCACATGTATTTTTACATAAAGATATTCACTTCAGAAAATCCTACCATTGTTGTGTGTCAATGCACTACTGACAAAAAGCCAACTGCTGCTCTGTGCTGGCTTGTAAAAATGCTGTCATCCGCTGCTATCCATAAGGCCAAGAAGATTGTGACCACAACTGCTGTTGAAAATACAGAAATTTACATGGCATATATTAAATGAGAGCATTAATTAGTGAATTAAATCTGTAACAAAAATGAGAAAAGAGTTAATTAGGGTCACAATTGGCTATATGCAGAACCTTGGAGATTACAGAACAAATCTATGTGTACATAATTTATTAGATCTTATTGTATAATGTATATTACTGTACTTGTATAATTTTAATTGTTTTTGTGTTCCAAGTCCAGCTGAAGGTCACATGTTACGTTTCCAAATAAAAACATTTCATTGCTTGATATCTTTAACTTTGTCAATAAAATATACATTGTGCAACTTAGTCTTTTAATTGATCACAGAAATATGCACAATATTCAATTTTGTACTTCTGCATGGCTCATAACTAAAATGATACTGCAGCATTTGTTCATATTGCTCACAATATTTAAATTTACCTAGAATTGTTTGAATGACATTCTGACTACTTTTTATAATTGCTACTAATGTCTTAAGCATAACTAATGAAGAAAAACCTCTTTTAAAACTCTGGAAAATAACTGCTTCTTTATTATACAGTATATAGAAAGACATACCGTAGGAGAAGGAATGGTCAACCTTTCATACTGTTTTTGTTTTGTCTGAATCTCTAATAATTTCATACTTATGTCATTTCCTTCTATAAAAGAAATGTAGTCTTTGTAGTTACTGAATGGTCCAGCCAAGATGCTCAGGAAATTAAGATGATAGCTTAAATATTCTATTAGTGAAGGCTTCTCCCTGAAAAACAAAGAAGACAAAGATAAAAACTAGCTATAGCATCAAGAGACCATGTGTTTAACTGTGCTATTTCTTCTCTAATTTCATTTAAAAGGAACTACATGCTTTGAATAAAATATTTACTACCACACATTTTATATCCAATCTAAGATTATCTGGATAACACTTATTCGGATAAACCAAAGCTCAAGAAAAAGGTTAAAGTATATAGAGTTCATGATATGTGGCAAGATGTATTGTCATTATAAACAGAATAAATTGTACTGATATTATTAAAAGAAATGCTACTAATAACACTTGATCAGCTTACTTTCTAATATTATCAGTGAGGGCAGAAATAAACCTAGCCCTCTTGTCACAACCATCAATGAGATTCTGCACACTGGATCAGCTACTTTGACTGGATCCATTATACTGCACAATGATTTCCTTAATTTCTTTCAAAATTAAATTCACTCCCATCCCATTCACTTACTTCCGTCATGCCCCTAATCTCAAATGTTGTTATTGTGCACTGTGTATCACTTTCAATTTTTTTACTCTAACTAATCCATCTTATATTCACGAATTGATCATGAACTCCAATGCTCCCACATGATTCATTGAACCATCACCAAGAGCGCATCTTAAAACTTCCAGTCTATTTCTCAGATTGTTAATAGTTCTCTTTCCACTTGTTTAGTTCCTCTCTGTTTGAAAACTGCAATTATCACTTCAGTTCTTAAAAAATAAACTTATTTTGATTCTTCAGTTCTTAGTATTTAAAGACACATTTCCAACCTTCAGTTTTATCAAAAGTTTTAGGGAAGGTGTTTGCCTCCCAGCTACAGGCACATGTGCTCAATAACAACCTTCCTGAGCCTTTCCACTTAGATTCTCACTTTTTTCACAGTATAGTACTGCTCTTCTTAGAGTAATCAATGATCTTCTCCATTCTGTTGATCCTGGTTTTAATATTTTATTATTTATTGATTTTAGTGCTGCATTTAATGCAGTCATTCATACTAATCTACTCTCCCATCTTTGGTCACACGTTGGAGTTCGTGCCATTGCTTTTGCATTGTTGAAATCCTATTATACCGATAGGCAGCAATTTATTTCAATTTGGAAACTTAAATCTCATACTCCTACACTTTCTCAAGGTGTCCCACAAGGCTATGTTTTAGGTACCCTTGTTTCCCCATTTACATTCTACCCCTACATACTCTGCCTCATCCCCATTACCAATACACCCTGTAAGGGCGGAATGATCTGAGAATTTCTGCAAGAGTAATAACCTGGTGTTATAATTATAGTCTGAGGTTTACAGAATAAAGACAAAGGGAGACAGGACTGTTCCTTGTGGTGCTCCAGTATTGCTCACATACATATCTCAAACACAGTGCTTGAGTCTCACAAACTATGATCAGCCTGAAAAGATAATCCATTATCCAAGAAATCATAGGCTTATCCACCTGAATATCTCCGAGCTTACCTCTTAACAGGCATGGCTGGATGGTATTGAAGATGCTGGAGAAATCAAAAAACAGTTCTGACTGTGCTGCCAGCTTTGTCCATTTGACAATAAGCTTTGTGGAGCAGATATATAGTTACATCCTCCACTCCAATCTTTGTCCAATAGGCAAACTGCAATGGGTTGGTGGTCTACCACAAGAGGACTCATATAGTCCAGGAGCAGTCTCTCAAAGGTCTTCATGATGTGAGACATAAGTGCCACTAATCTGTAGTCATTAGGGGAAGAGGTGCCTGCCTTCCTTGGTACATGAAAAATGCAGGATGTTTTCCACAGCAGTGGCACTTTCTGAAGCCTTAAGGAAAGACTGAACAGGTGAAAGAGGACTCCACAATGTTGGTCAGCATGATGTATTACATCTGTGACACACATGCACTTGGGAGGTAGCTAAAAGGACCAACAGATGGTAATTCCACGGTAGGCTTAGGGGTGGGTGGCATCTTACGCTAACCCTTTCTCTGTTATCTATACAGGCCAAACATGGGAAACTCTGCCTGGTTCCGATGACGTCACTTCCAGTTTTGGCCCTGAGGATGGCAGTTGCGGATCTGGTCCTAAAGACATCACTCCTGATTCCAGGCCTCAATGATGTCGCTTCTGCCAATCTGCCTTAAAAGCAAGTCAACCTCCACATTGTATTCAGTTCTATTTTGGACTCAACTCTGTACACAATTGTGCAACATATTTGCCTTTTGCAGCCTGGATTTAAGTATATGGGTAGCTGCCCAAACCTTGTTCATGTGTCAAGGCTATTCATTTCACATTGGCGTAGCCAGCAGGATGTTGGCCTCCTTATGGAATCAGGAGCCAAACCAGAAAGAAGCCTTAGCACACCATCAGCCCTGAAGAGATCAGGTGGGAAAGTACTGTTCCCGAGTTTTCGGAGACAGTCTGTGTTTGTAGGTGGAACCTGGGGTGCGCTTCGATCCAAGGGTCTAGCCTAGACCACTAGGCATGTGGACATGGGCCCTATGGACCAGAGCCAGGCCCAGAAGGGAAAACATTGGGGACATACTATAGGCTCTTGAGAAAAGGGACTGCTCCACTGAACCCCACAAAAGGAAATCTCTTTGATAAAGGTGGGGGTGCCCCAGGTCAGCAGGTGAGGAGTGTATTCCAGAGGGAATTTAAAACACAGTGTAGATGCTGTACACTAGCAGATCTTAGTGGGAAAGAATGAGCATTGGACATCACAAGCATCTCCAAATATGTATTGCTGACCTATTGATTACTCAGTAGGCAAGCATGAAGCCTATGAATTTAATATGTGGTGTTGAAGTGAGCCAATGTAGTGAAATGAAAAGAGGAGTGACATATGTAGCTTTTGGAATCATCTGCAACAGCCTGGTAGCACATGCAGGTACTCCTGTCAATACAGAGTTTCAGTAGTCCAGACAAAAGCCTTGATGGAGTGGTACAACATATTCTGCTACATATGGTCTAATCTTGTGATTGTTATACAGAAAGAAACTAAGATCAAGAGACAGTTTTAACACGGTCTGTAAAAGATAGCTGGTCATCGATCACTACCACAAAGAGGCATAATGTCTTGACAGGTGTTAGCTATAATGAACCAAGCTGAGCTCCCTATGGGGTGTTAAACAGACAGGCAGGCTGGCATAACAAGGAGTTCATCTTTAGGTTTTAAATGGAAAACCTGAGATCACAGATGCAAAACAGAATGTACAAAGTTTACATAGATAGTAACTGGAAGTGAGATTTGAGGCAAGGATGCAGGATCCTAGAGGCAGAAGTGCTAACTAAGGTACCAGCATTGCACATGGTAAAGCGATATATTTAGTCAAAAGCAGTTTTAATGTGTTTTTGGAATACTAAGGGGAGTTCTTTTCCAAGCAGACAGCCTAATTTTCACAGACTTAATACATTCCATACCTTTTGTAGGAAACACCTTACATTGTCTAACCAAAAAACAGGTGTCTCATTGCTCTTAAGGAGCAATTCTTCAGCAGTTCTCACAATAAACATGATGAAGACTTTTAAGAGCATGATCCAGAAACAACTGCAAACCTTGGCTATACATCTATACTCAGTAGTTTGCCTACTATAAACCATGGAGTAGATGACACAACTTTCACTCTTGAGATGATCTTCTATATTGTTTTAATTATATAATTAATTTAACACATTTCAGCCTTTCTTCATGGGAAGTGGTATCAAGGTGTGCAGATAAATTCCCCCACACTGCCCAGTGTCATGGACTATAATTAATAAGAGATGGATTGAGAGGTTAAACTGACTGTGTGTCAGAGATAGTAGTCAGGAACATAAATCACCCATGGAATTGTCCTAGTTCCCTTTCACTTTAGCCCCTATATTATTAATTTTAAGTGCAACTACAATTTTCAGAATCTATTAGAGAATTAACAAATGTGGTGGAGGACTTTTAATGTGTTAAAGGAAGAATCACCTAGGACTGAACATTACCAAGACAAAAGTGCTGGTGGTAGATTTTCAGCCTGTATTGGAGGCTGAGATGACATATCATCTGGGGTGCAGGTGGTGTGGTGTATACTTATAAACACTTGGAGACACATTTTAACAGTAGTAGATGTGATCAGGAGAAACACAAGAAAAAAAAACTTATTTTGCTTCATAATTCCTATCAAGACTAAAACATTGCTTTGTGAATGAAAAGCGGTAGTTCAGCAAGTATTTTCTTGAGCTGTTTAAAGTGTAAAAATAGCAGTTTTGGTACTCTTCATCTTTTAAGTACTTTGCTGTACGTATTCAGGGAATTATACTGTCTCATATTGACTATTTAACATCCACTAAAATGTCTTTGAAGAATTCTTAGACTTTCTATCTATAATAATAACTAATTATGACAGCTTCCTATGATTAGGTGATTTCAGTTTCCATTTAAATAACAAGCGAGATCCGAAAGAAAAAAGAGTTTAACTTGCTACATTCTTTTGATCTTTGTCAGCATGGTACCCAGCCAACATGCCAAGTCTGAATCTAGGGCTAATTCTAACAGTGAGAGTTACTCCTGAAAAAAAACTGTTAAGAAGCTTTTAACTAAATATACCTTGGGAAAATCAGTGTCCAAACTTACAAACAGACTATCAGAAGGCATACAGAAACAGATGAAAACTAAATTAAAAGTGCATTATGAAATAACGAAGGCTATAACTTATATGTTATTATGAACTTTGATCTTAACTTCACATTGCATAATAACTATACTGCTAAAACTCCATTGTTTCATTTAATAAACACTGAAAATGTTAAACTTCTTATAACATCTAAAGATTCTGGAACCTGTAACACCTAACAGGTCTACCTTAGAAAGACTTAAAACAAAATGCAGTAACAAGAATCTTAGTTAAAAAAAGCTGAGCACTAGGTCTCACTAGACATCATCATCACATTAGTTAAATGTGTGCTTTAGAACATATTTTAAAATGCTCTTAATTGTATATAGAATTCCAGTACAATGCATTAAAACAGTAATGAATTTCTTTAGCACACTTAGTTTTTATAGAAGGCCCAGAGTACTGTGAAACATTTTAAGAAACTCCTAAAATCCAACTTTTTAAATTTGTTTTTTTCATACCTTCAGTTTAGTTCTATTTTTAATATCCTAGATATGCACAGAATTATCATTCTCCTAGGAAAATTTGCTATAATTTTTAATCCTTTCTTTTCAATGTATTCTATTCTGGATCTTCCTTTAATTTATTTTTTTTTTATAAGCACCAGAAAAGAATAGCCAAAAGCGATTCAAATCCTCAAGTTAATTTAACTTTAGTAAAGCCAACATCTGATCAAGAGAAGTAACCAACAGTGCAAAGTTGTTTGCCCAGTGGGTTGTGAAATGTTAATCCCTACTATCTCCTAGTGTTTCAGCTGAAAGCAGAAAGCACTGAAGTCACTACAGAAAGGAATAAAGATGAATTCAGTAACATAAGATGCATGTGTTCTCTGCCTGTCAAGGGCACGTTAATATGTTGTGTCCCCTGCAGCATGTACAGTTCATGTTTTCTGACCAACAATACAGACAACTTAACCTGCCAAAAGTGCCAAAAGGTCTGGAAAAGAGGTGAATTGGAGGACTGCATTAGTAACTTGACAGCGATCAGGCAAGCAGAAAATTGGATCAACTCAGTTAGTTTATACAATTCGGCTATTTCTAATTTGGCTTCTGTCTCTCTAGGTTCCTATAGCCAGTGCGCAGCCGAAAATAGCAGCACTAATTCTGCTACAGGACAAGTGGCTAACAGTTAGACAAGTGTCTAAAAAGCCAATACTTAGTCCATCAGCACCCACATCACCATTTCAAACCCAGAACACATTCAAAGCACACTGCAGAATGCCAATGGAGTCTAAGAACAATAAAGCATGCATAATTATCGATTCCATAGTGCAGAATGTTAGAATTCAAAACTATATTAAACCAGCAACTAATATTAAATGTCTTATTGCTACATGTCGGTACTAAGAATATTTATTTATGGCAATCAGAGGCATTAATAGTGAACTTCATCTTTCTATTCACCAAAGCAAAAAGAAAATGTCAGAATTTAATTATGTCTTGCCCCTTACCAAGATTATAGAGGGGGGATGTGATTTATAGCAGATTATATTCCCTTCACTGCTGGCTAGAAACCTGGTGTGCAAATAAAAGCATAGCTTTTGTGAACAATTGGGATGATTTTTGGGAAAGGCCTGGATTTTCCAAGAGAATGTTCATTCTAACTGGGGGGGATCTTTTGTTTTATCGTAAAATATTTCAGCAAAACTGCCTGGCTGGCTAAGCAGAGCATCATCCAGGCCACAGATATGTGATCTTAAATCACAGGCTGTTGTTTATTCCACCTCTTACTATCCTGTAGCTGTTACCAATAATTCCTGTTGTGGAGCATTTTATAAAATGAGTCATGATGCAAACCTTAAATTACTTGTGTATAATTGGACCAAGAGATAAAACCAGATCCTGTAATAGTAACTTAGTTCAAATTAAAACAAAAAAATATGTCACCAGCTCAGAAATGCTGCTTATTAAACATTCACTGTCTTGGAAGTAATTGGTAAATAATATTTTATTAAGTACAAAATCCCATTTGTGTCTTTTCACTGAAAGCTGGATAAGGAAATCTGATACTGTTCCCCTAGCAGAGTCATCACCATATGGATACACATTCCTTCATAAATCTAGAGATACAGGTCAAGGAGACGGACTTGAAATAATTAATTGTCACAAAAAGCAAATTGCTTGTAAAAGTTCAGGCAAAATCACATCTTTTGAGGCAGTTATTTTAAATATTAAAACAGATTCCAACACAATTGTAGTGCTAGCCACATTCATTGCTCATTTGGCAACCTTTTATCTGATTTGGCTATAAATTATGATCGTGTAGCATTGATGGGGGATTTTAATGTACAGATTAATGTGGAAACTGACAAATTTAGCAGATATCTTACTTATTTGTTAAATTCAGTAGGATTTTGTCAGACTGTCAATGGTCCAACTTATAATAATAATTAGACATTAGATGTAATTATAACTTAGAGTTGAAATTCAAAATTTAAATATTACTCCATGTAATTCATCCATTATCCATCCCGCATATCCTAACTACAGGGTCACGGGGGTCTGCTGGAGCCAATCCTATCCAACACAGGGCACAAGGTAGGAAACAAACCCTGGGCAGGGCACCAGACCACTGCAGGGCTCACACACTAAGGACAATTTAGAATCACCAATGCACCTAACCTGCATGTCATTGGACTGTAGGAAGAAACCAGAGTACCAGGAGGAAACCCATGGAGACACAGGGAGAACATGAAAATTCCGGCGTGTAATCCAGTGAACCCGGGTCTCCTAAGTGTGAGGCAGCAGCGCTACCCACTACGCCACTGTGCCGCCCTTACAAATACATTCAAAGATTAAAACAAAAACAATGTGACAACTAGATTGTAACTCTGCTTCAAAATGTATAGATATTTTCAGTAAGTCAAGTGTAACCGTGTTAAAATGAATTTATAAAATGACCATGACAGAGGCTTTGGATGCAGTAGTTTTCCTTAAAAAAAGTGATCAAAGCACATCAAAACTCTCCCTGGTGTAATGATAGCACTCAAGCTCTTAAATTAGAGTATTGAAAAATGGAGTGTAGAAGGAGAACAAAGCTGCAGGTCTTTTGATTTGCTCAAAAAATGCTCTCTTTAAAGCAAGCTGAGACTGCTATTCTAAAATAACAGATTAATAATTATCATGTACTTTTTAGGTGTCTGATTTAACAAGTGGGAATTAAGAACTATGGTGCAAAATATCAACAAACATTATTACAGACTATGCATTTCTGAGGAAACTGAAAATATAAGATCCCAAATTTAAGCATCATAGAGCAAATTGCATACTAGTTTTGCAAACTCTGTCTTGCCTTGCATTCAGTATTTTAGAAAATGTAATCCTGTAACAGAATAGGAAGTCTTCATTTTAATTTCTAAAATGAAACCTATTACTTGTTCCCTAGATTCAGTGCCAACAAAGCTAGTAAAAAACACCATGGATGTTATTGCAGCACCTATTCCTAGCATTATCAATAGCTTATAGTACTACAGTGCAGTACCTGATGCACAACATTTTGTATACAAGTTGATAAATATTTTGTATGTCCTTATTTGTAACTTAGACAAAGCAATGTAAATTTAGTGTTGCATTATTGATAATAATAGCAGTGGTTTGATGGTTAAGAACCCCTTCCCCCCTTTTAGGAATGAATCCTTATAATTTCACGACAGGGTTAGGGGAAGTGCCTCAAACAAGTCTGGCCAATATTTCTCTGCTGAAGTCTCTCAGTCAACCTCCTCAGTGCCAGGCTGCCTAACTGCCAAGCTTCACCTTAACACATTGTTTGGAGGGCAGGTGTGAAGGTGTTCTGTCCCCCCATTGATCTGAAGTATGGCTGTTTGAAACTGGCTTGTATCAGAAACATTTAAGTACCATGGTGCCCTATTGGCTCTAGGGATTGAAAAATCTGAAAATCTTTAAATTTGCTTGCTTTACCCCCTTCTCTCTCTCTCTTACCAAACTGATGAAAGACTGTCTCACACACAATGAACTAAAAAGGACAACACAGTGAAGAGCACTGCTCAGCAGCCATATTGAGAGAGGCATGCGGCAGGTTCAGAAGAAAGCAGAACAAAAATGAGGACATTCTAAGTAACTATCAAGTCTGTGTGTTGCCTGAAACTACACATCAACATTTATCAGGTTGTATGGTTGCCAATATTCAAATGTACTTTGCATATTGTTATTATCTATACTAATAAAAGGCAAAGCCCTCACTGACTGACTGACTGACTGACTCACTGAGTGACTGACTCACTGACTCATCACTAATTCTCCAACTTGCCGTGTAGGTAGAAGGCTGAAATTTGGCAGGCTCATTCCTTACAGCTTCCTTACAAAAGTTGGGCAGGTTTCATTTCGAAATTCTACGCATAATTGTCATTACTAGAAGCTATTTTTCTCCATTTACTGTAATGGAGTTGAGCTCGAAAGCCGTGGGGGGGCGGAATTTCGTGTGACATCATCACGCCTCACACATAATTACGCAGTACGTAGAAAACCAGGAAGAGCTCCAAAAAGCACTTAAGAGAACATGCATTATATAATTAAGAAGGCAGCGAAACAATTAGAAGCGAGCGAGTGACATATAAAACCATATTAAGCGGCTCACGTGAACTGACGCGTCAGACAAAAACAACAGTTCCAAAGAGTGCTGAACAAAAACCGAATTACACTGCTACGCTCAAATAGACAAACCACACGCCATAGCTCAATAGTAGAAGCTTCGCCTCTAGCTCCGAGGTTCGATTCCCGAGAGGGGATGCACTGAGTATGTACGCACGCATTTTTATTCATTTTAACTTCGCATCCCCTTGGTTTGAGACGTATGAAAAAATATGCGGTTAACGCAGAAAAACAGATCACCAATTGAAGCTTTATGAATAATGATACTTTATTCGCGATCAATGATTGTTTTGGTAAAGCCATACTCAGTGTATTCATTAGATGAACGGTAAAAAAGTAAGAGCGAGGGGAGGGTAACTTATTGAGGCACGCAGGCAAAACCACAATAGCACGCTGGCTCGATGTACTGTAGTGCGCCAACTCGATCTGAATTGCGCGATCACATTCGAAAAAATATATCTTTTCAAGTTCTATGTAGTCCATATGTGTCAAACTCAAGGCCCACGGGCCACATCCGCCCGGTGTAATTAAATCCGCCCGAGATCATTTTATATACTGTATTATTGTTATTAATGGCCCGGGGAGATGAAGCGCTGGTAACACAATAAACTACAGATCCCATAATGCAGCGCTTCAGCTGCCTTGCAGAAAGAACACTTACCGTTAATCAAGTCTAGCTTATGATGCTGCAAGTTATTGCGAAGCTAGCCCACACAATGCCGAAGAGAAAAGGTAATTCTGAACATAGAGCCTTTAAAAACCGATGGGAGGCTGAGTATATGTTTACTGACATTGCCGGTAAACCCGTGTGTCTCATTTGTGGAGCTAATGTGGCTGTAATTACAGAATTTAATCTAAGACGGCACTATGAGACAAAACATCAAGATAACCTGAAAGACCTGAATGCAATGCACAAGATACAGAAAGCAGAAGAGTTAAAGAAGAATCTGACACTTCAGCAGACATTTTACCGTGCAAAATCACAAAGTGATTTCAAGTGAAGCTACTTTTATGGGAGACACAAATGCACCAGTGCAACTTGCCCCACTTTCCCTTTTGCCAAGTAATCTTGAACCAAATCGGCACAACGGTGTTCCCAAATATGCATTTTGCTGATAAACTGAGCGCACTGCGCACTGAGTTCGCACGGCGCTTTGGTGACTTTGAAGAACAAAAAAACAATTTTCAGTTGTTTCGCAACCCATTTGCCGTCGATGTGGAAACTGCACCTGTGCAGATTCAGATGGAGGTGATTGAGCTGGAGTGTAATGGCATACTGAAGGCAAAGTACAATACTTCAGGGCCCGCATAGATTATTCACTCCATTCCCGCAAAAATGCTCCAGCTCCGTCTACATGCAGCTCGAACCTTGTGCATGTTTGGTAGCACATATCTGTGTGAGAAACTCTTCTCAGTCATGAAGACTAATAAAACAGCACACAGGAGTCGCCTCACTGATGAGCACCTGCAGTCCATCCTGAGAATCTCCACAACACAGAACCTCACACCAAACATAAACAAACTTCTTGCCAAAAAAAGATGCCAGGCGTCCAGCTCTGATAAAATGACATAAGAGCAAAGACAACTGAATGATTTGATTTGTTATTGCTGAAAAGAACAAATTTTATTTATATTTCCAGGTTTTGTTATGCACCATGTTCATATTTGAATTTGTATAATTTTAACAGGATATATTTTTATGGAGAGCAAAATCTTTTGGGATATTTAAAATTTAAGTTTATTTTTATATAAAATTACATAAGAGTAAAGAAATTTGAATGTTTGTTCTTTTAACGTTTACTTTATTTCTAACTTGTATAATTTAGACAGGATA